>NC_050454.1:64803734-64831234 GCF_903995425.1 Onychomys torridus
GTGCTGCACATGAGTTTTTATTTGGAGTTTCTCTTGCCCGTTTGATCAAGCACTGTCTACTCCTGCTGTGAGGCTAGAGCAGTAAAATTGAGACATCTCTAAAGAGGTGCTAAAGGCCTGGGCTTTGCACATACACTTTAACACAATGGGGGCCATGCTCTCTTGTAATCATGCAAGGTCTGTTTTTGCTTTTGACTTATTCTGGTGAAGTTAAACAGCCTTGACAGACACCAGATGGCCCATAAGCTTAACATTTATTATCAGGGTCTTTTCAGAAGAAGTTTGCTGAGCCTTCCTTGCTTGATATCTTTACTTTGTATATCATCAAGATTTATATCACTTTTGCTTGTAACCATCATCCCCACGTTCACTGTCTTGTTATATTTCAATGCTGGCCACTAACCCTCTTTCCTGTAATTCCTCAAGTGATGAGTCCTGTATTTTTATTCCTTCCTATATCTCATCAGGTAGTTTCTCCAATAAAAGTTTATAAGGCTGAGTTTCCTTTATTTATATTCAAAGGTGACTCTTGAATACAAATCCACTTTGCTGCATCTTGGGTGGCTGTTCCAGCTTCCTGAAAGAGCGACATAGATCACAGTCTAACTGAAACATGTGAACTGTGGATGCAATCTAAAATTTTCATGGAACCACATAAAAAGAATGATTAGAAATAGGTAAATGAACTCCACTGATCTGTTTAATCCATTTAATATTCCAACACAGAGTCAACACAAACTTTTATTGAGATTTTTTTTTTTACTCTCTCTTTTCCTTTTAGGTGTGTGAGTGTATGCACATGCTTGTGTGGGTACATATATAAGGGTTTATGAGAAAGCTTGGATGGGTGTGAAAGTGTGTAGAGGCTAAAACTGAGCCAGCTCCCACCCCTGCACAGTGTTGTTATGTTAACTGTGTTATTTTGCCAGATGTAGGTGGTTGCTCTACTGCTCTATTACTCTAAGCTTTTCGGAAACATTTCCTTTCTTGTCCGCTTCTTCTCCTCTAGCTTGCCTCCTTTAAGATTTATATAATAGTCGTGATTCCTATCCTTCCACAGTTTCCTTTCACTGTTGTTACATTCATTTACTTTTAAGTCTCATTGGCTATCATTGGTGGCCATGGGTTTTTGCTCTTCCAGCCAGCAGTGGTTCTTTTTGTTCGTTTTTGCGGGGTGGTTTTAAGACAGGGTCTCATGTAGCCCAGGCTGAACTCAAACTCTGTATGGATGGATGACCTTAACCTCTTCAGCCTCCTGATCCCACTTTCCTCCAAGTGCTGGAACTACAGGCATGAACCACCATGCTTACCTAGTGTTTGCTTTCTTTTTTTTCTCCCGTTTAGTTGTGTGTGTGATATGTGCGTGTCTGTACACATGCCTGCTTATGTGTATGAGCAAGCCAAAGACTTTACTTTTTTTTTTCTTTTGACACTGAGTCTCTTGTTGATTGTGGAGCTCAGTGATTAGGCAAATCCAACTGACTGGCAAATGGCCAGATCATCCTATTACTCCTCTTTCCTCCCCTAGGCTGGGATCACAGGTTTATGCTGCCATTCCAGACCTTTTATGTAGATGCAGGAGATCTGAACTCATAGCCACATGCTTGTGCAGCAAGCATTTTACCTACTGATGCATCTCCCATGCCAGTGTGTGCTTCCTGATCCCTTTGATCTTTAGGAGATTGTAGCTAGAGTTTTCTCTCCAGGTCCCGCCAAGCCTGGAAGTCTGATAGCCCATTTATAAAATAAACACTCAGACGCTTATATTATTTAAACTGTTTGGCCTAATGGCTCAGGCTTCTTGTTATCTAGTTCTTATATCTTAAATTAACCCATTTCTATTAATCTATACTTTGCCATGTGGCTCGTGGCTTACTGGTACCTTACATCTTCCTTGTCATGGTGGTGGCTGGCAGTGTCTCTCTGCCTCAGCCTTCCACTTCCCAGAATTCTCTTCTTTGTTTGTTCTGCCTGGCTACTGGCCAATCAGTGGTTTTTGTTTGTTTGTTTGTTTTTCGAGACAGGGTTTCCCTGTGTAGCTTTGCGCCTTTTCCTGGAACTCACTTGGTAGCCCAGGCTGGCCTCGAACTCATAGAGATCCACCTGCCTCTGCCTCTCGAGTGCTGGGATTAAAGGCATGCACCACCAATGCCCGGCCAGTGTTTTATTTATTAACCAATCAGAGCAACACATTTGACATACACAACATCCCACAGCAGGAGATCCCCTCTGAGGGAAGCAGTGAAGCTTGAGACTTCATCCCTATCTTCTGGGAACCTTGATCATCTGTATGGTTTCCCAACTTGATTATGGAACAAATAAAAATATTTAAGCAGCATCTATATAGAGTCTCTCATTGTCAGTCAGATCTGGACCAGACTCGGAGTTTAGCCTCACTGTGGTATGTCACCCACCATTACCACCATGAGCAAGTTCTGCACTTTGCATTGTGTCCTGAGCAAGGGCAAGCATGTGTATCCACATGCATGGGGTGTGAAGATGGGATGGGGTTGGGCTCTGCTTTTACACTGAGGTTCTCTTGATGGATTGTTCTCCCCAGTCAGGGCATATTCCATCTCTGGACTTTCCTTTACCATTGCCACTACACCCACAAGCATATTGAGAACTTTAATTCTTTGAGAGATTCAGCTGTGTTTTTTGCATCTCCTACTTTCGTTTATTGGTTTGTACAAGCAGTAAGGACTGACTAGATCTCAAGTTGAAGTCTACAGAAATATCACTTTCCATGACCCAATCAGGCATTAACCATGAACAGTCATGCCTGTGCCATCTTCTTTTAAAGCAAAATTTATTTTATGTGTGTGAGTATTTTGTCTCCAGGTATGTATGTGCACCACATGAGTGTAGTACCTCATGGGGCCAGAAGACGGCACTGGATCCCCTGGAATTGGAGTTCCAGACAGTTGTGAGCCACCAAGTGGATGCTGGGAACTGAACCTGCTCTTAACCATTGAGGCATCTCTTGATCCCCTACCTTGTAGCGTAGTACCTTATGCTTTACAGCGAGCTCCATTTACACTTCCTGAAGGATGCCCCCATGTTCCTAGCAGAGTGACAAGATGTATTTCCTAGAAACATGGGAACTTCCTAGGGCACAAGATTCCCCTCTTGCACATGATTTGGTGGTACAACCCACTATCAGAGCCCTGTGGTTTCTTTAGTTTCTGTTGCTGCTCTGGTTGGTTTTCCCTTTGGTTTTTGTTTTGTTTTTAAATCAGTGACATCTCTGTGCAGTTCTTTTTCTTTTTCTTTTTCTTTTTTTCCTTCCATAGAAGTATTTTAACAATACTAAGGAACTCCTGACAGTCTATTATTATGTTGTTCTGGGTGAATTTTAAAATTCTGAATAAGAGAGAGATGTGTGGGATGCTCTTGGTACAGATGCTGTATTGGTATCTTGATGCACATGAAGGGGTAAGTCAAGTGTTTGTTACCCTGGAAGGGGATGCCTTCAGGCATGGTAGAGTTCTTTGCTCTTGGACTTAAACAGAAAATTTCTATCAGTGATGTAAAAAAAAAAAACTGTAAAAGCTACTTTTATCAAATTTTAAAAATGAACGATCTAATAAGCTGGAGGTTAAAGATTAAAGGGTCTTAATCATCTTGCCACAATGGACATCTAGTTATGAAATGATTTGAAATATATTGGTTTCCATCTACTTTTAAAGAACAGTGCTCAATAATATGTAAGATCTGCAAAACTTCAACTGTAGCTCTTGTGAAATCAGAAATCGATACGAATAGATCAATTAACTATGTATCTGCTGTGGGAACAAAATACCATGTGGTTCCTCCCCCCAAAAAACCACTACAGTTTTATATAGTAAATATTGCCAAGAAGAGTTGAGTTCTGAGTTCTAGATACTTTGTTATATGACTCTTTGTAACTATAACTTCTAGCTCAGTGTGTTGCATGTCATAGATTCTTAATTACTGTTGATAGAATGACAACTGTAATTATAAGAACATAAAAGATGTCATAAGTTAAGGGGCAGTTTCGAATATGGAGTGTGTAGAAATTAAGATAATTCAACAGGGGTCAGCAACCATATTCTAGGGAGTTGAATTTGATGGGGGAGTCAGAAAGAGAAGGTGAACAAGATAGGGATAATTGTTTGGGCCCAGACAGTTTCATCCTGTCTCAAAAGATGAATCTGATGGATACCAGAAGGAGGCAGCTTTAAACTCAAAATTAAGAACTTTCTAGAATTAATAGAGATGGTAATATGAACTGTTAGAGGGCCATTCACTAGGCACACTGCAGAGGGAATTCCTGTCTATGTATGTGTTGGTGGCAGTTTTGGAGGACAACTGTTCCAACTCAAAGGCCAAGTAAAAATAGTTATTTTAGGGGCTGGAGAGATCTCAGTGATTAAGAGCATGCGTACCCTTGCAGAGGACCTGAGTTCAGTTCACAACACTCATAAGAGACAACTCACAACTACCTGTAACTTCAGCACTAGGGGATCCAACACCTTTTTCTGGTCTTCATGGGCACCTGCACTCATGTGCATGTACACTCAAACATATATGCAATTAAAAATAAAGTAGAATTACTACATTTTTGGAAAATGAATAGAGAACATATGGGATATATGTACTTTTCCATCACTGACAATATTGGTGTAAAAGACCTTCAATCAACTCCACTAAGCAACACTTTTTGAAAATAATTTTCTGTTTTATTGCATTCAACTTTTCACAAGGTAGGAATTACTAGATATTTGCATCATTAATACCCATTATTTTGTCAGATTTAGGCATTTCTCTTTCTGTTTATAAGCCCTTAGATATTTTCATCTGAATCGATGCAGTAATTCTACAGCACTCGCTCATGTTAGGATTATGATGGTGATTTCAGTGATTTGCAAAGGCACTAAAACGTTACTATTTCTGTGTATTCCACAGTTTTTATTCCATATTTAAGCGAACACCGAGGACCAAAGTTCTTTAAATGTTAGCTTTTTATTTTACTGTGTCCCAATATTTCAGTAACGAAAGGTTTAGGAAGTTCAAGTACAGCCGATGATGTGCCCTCGAGCAGCTGAATGTCATTCTTCAGTTCGCCAACAGCCCAAGTCAGCAGTTTACTACTCTGTGTTTGCCAGCATGCTCCTGACGTAATTTTGTCTTCCATGTCCTGGATCCTGAGTTTCCTGCTTGTATTCTATGTCTCTGGTTTCTCAATACTGCCTCTCCATTATTTTCGTCTTAATGTGGCACCACCCAATAATATCTGTCTGTAGGATTTACTGCCCACATGTCTTGTCTGCCTCCGAGCTTGTGTAGAAAAGCCCAGACTTCCCCCAGCCAGCCCTGCCAACCAATCCCGGCCCTTTGTCACAGCTCTCTACTGGAACAGGTCTGACAGAGCCTTGGGATCTTCTCTGTTGCCTTCCGTGGAACAGACTCTCGGCCACTGGAGTTCAGCATAGGCTGCCATCTTCTCTCACCATCCCTGGGAGTCCAACTTCTCTTCCAGGCTACCCAGCTCCTATGCCCTTGCCTTTAACTGTCAGAGTTTATTCCCTTACTGTGCTGGAAATTAGAAGTCTAAGATCAAGCTGTCTGCAGAGTTGATTTCTGTCTTGAGGCCTCTTACCCTGGCTTGTAAATGGTTGTCTTTCCTCTGTGTGTATTCTAATCTCTTTATGAGGCTGTCCGGTAAGATTGGATGAGGGCTCGCCCTCATAATTCCATTCTATCTCCATTACCTGCAAAAGCCTTGTTTTCAAACACTGAAACATTCTGAGGTGGGAGGTCAGTGGGAGTTTCTGTGGGGGCTGGGGAGGGATTGTCAGTACTTAAACATACCATCTTGAGGAAAGTTGGGAGACTAGAATTCACATGCCACGTGCATGTACCTGCGGGCTTTAAAACAAACCCCCAAGCCAGTAGAGTTTTAGATTTGTCTGCTCTGTTATTTTTCCCATGAGGTAATCGAGAGGAACCCAGGTGTTTTTTAAAGCATCGCTTTTGGGGGTGTTTCATCACTACTTCTTGAGCAGGGGGAAATGAAACTGGCCAACATGGTTTTTCTGACTCTACCTCTTACCACACTTCTGAGGGAGGATGATTCAGAACCACAGGCCAGACACGACTCCCAGGTTATATGTGGGCTACACTGCCTCAATGTGACCAGTATCACACGTGTGATTCAAAGTTGGCTATCAAGACTCTCTTCTGACACACAGTTCCCAGTCTCAAGTCAACCCTAACCCCAGTGTTTCCTCAATATGTAACACACTGGAGTATGAAGTTATGGATCAATCTTTAGTTTTGCGTGTGTGTAGGTGTGTGTATATTCATGTGTGTTCACATGTGTGGGTGCACCTGTGTGCATGTGAAGGTACTGTTTCTCAGGTGTCACCCACCTGCTTTCCTTGAGACAGGGTTACACCGGCCTGAAGCTGCCAAGTAGCCCCAGACACCGAGGACATCTGTCTTCACCTCCCCACCACTGGGATCACAAGCATGCACCAACATGGCTAGCTTCTTCTTGGTGGCTTTGGGGGTGGAGGGTCCAGCTCAGACCCTCATGTGTGTTAAGCATTTTGCAGACTGAGGCTCAGCCCTACTTAAAGTTTTCCTTCTTAGATTGTAATTCCTTTAAGGGTCAGATTTAAGGTTTGGAGTGGGGATGGGGGGTGGGAGGATGCAGAAAATGAAGATGAATTTGCTTCTAAAATAGGTGCAAGCTCAAGTGGCCTCCTGTGTCAGCTTCGCTTTGGGCCCAGGTACCAACAGGAAGGTGAGCAAAAAGAGTGTGTTTCCCTAGCAGGTGCTGAAGAACCAGTCTCCTGTGCCCCCCCCCCCACCCCAAGCTCATTTTGTGAAACCCAGATGCAGTCAGGGTGCTAGAGTAAGCCCCACCTTCCATCCAGGAGCTCACAATACTTCCATGGTGAAGTTGAGTGGCCTTTCTGATAGTTGAAGGTGTGTGTTGAGGGAGCGTGTGTGCTGGATCTTGCTGAATGTGTGCTTAGAGTGGCGGCTGGGGTGGGGGGGGGGGGAGAAAAAACCGAAAGCGTGGCAATTAGCGAGCATGAGGGAGAGAGAGCTCCAGACATTCACGTTTTCTGTCTATTTCTAAGACCCTTACGGCAATCTAGCTATTTCAGAATAGCTTTCGGCCTCTCTACACACGTGTTAAGTGAAACCTTTCCCCCTTTTCCCATATGAGAACTTAATTTAGCTGCACCCACCCCGTGGAGTTCTCTGTTTTTATTATTTGTCAGTGTTTTTGTTAGGCACCTCCCTCTTGTTCCTTCCTCTGGGGCCCCTTCCGTTCTGCTCCCCTGCCTTCCCTACCACAGCCTGCGTGGGCTGTTGTGTATCCTACTTACATTTATGAAACTTAATTTTTTGTCAGGGAGGGCCCTCTCCCCTGGCAGTGATGACCGACCATCTGAAGTGTCAATGGCTTGCATATTACATGGCTGAGTCTGGCGGTACCTCTTGCCTCCTCACCCCAACACATACCCATAGATGGTCTCTATGGATGCTATATTCTACTTCTAATCTTTCTGGGGACTCTGAGCAGAAGAGTCGGGGTCTCCTGCTGATTGGCTGATGATGTCAAGTGTTTTTTATCTGTGAGGTCTTCCTTTTGGAGTCACAGCTTTCACAGGTGCTGACCTGAGCTTGACGCACAGGCTCCTGCAAATCCTTCTATTTTTTGAGAAAAGGCAAGTACACAGAGAGACTAACAAATGTCTCTCACCCCGGTCAGCCATTGAGCCCCATCCCTGTGGCTGGCTGTGTGGCCTTGGGTGGTTTGCTTGTGTCTCTGGGATGTTTTCATCTGTTCAAGAAGGGGATTGATTGGCCAGCCAGGAGCAGCAGTGTTCTTCCCAGTTTGTGGCTGTTTGGTGGCCAGACATTCTCGCTGAGTAATCAACGGTTTTGTCCCCATTGGGCTGCGCTTGCCAGGGAGATCTTTTGAGTCATCCTTTTCTCAGACTCTCTGAGATCCAGAGCAAAATTTGTCCCTGCCAGCTGGTCTAGCCAAGAGTGAGTCCTCTTTTTGTGAATCTTGTGGAAGAACAATGGCCTCCAGAGACAGGGAGAATTGCGTCTGACTGTGTAATTCAGAGCCTTGCTGGCAGGCCATGTGAGACCCACACCCCACCATCAAAGCTCAGCTTGCTAAGAGATGGGGCTTGAGGTCTGCTTTCCACTCTGACTGTCCTTTCTGGATTAGTCAGCAGCGTTCGAGGAACAAATCGGTGCGTTTGCTCAGCTCTGCTCCTTGCTCTCTACAGGTCCTAGCGCGCCTGAGTCTGTCAGTCCTTCCTTGCTGAGCTCCCGGGGATGTCCAGGTGGTTAGGACTTTGGTTGTTCTTGGCTTTTCTAGATATTTTTAAGCACTTTTAAATTGACTTGAAAAACATGCTAACTTGGAGTTTTTTTTAAAGTTTCTGTAATTACAGCCCAAGGCCACTGGCTTAGCAGTAGAGATGTCAAAGAGCCCATCAATAAACACATTGAAAGGAAGGGGCGGGGCCGGGACAGCAGTTACAGATCTGGGAAACAAAGGAAGCACTTTGTGTTCAGTACCTTTCAGGGGTGTGTGTGTGTGTGTGTGTGTGTGTGTGTGTGTGTGTGTGTGTTCATTCACCGGATTCCCAGAACAGAGGAAAAGTTAATTCACTAGATCTTCTGAGAAATATATTGTGGTGGAAAGAACACGAACCTGTGCTGGTCCCCATTCATTCAAGGCTGGTCCTTTTCTAGGTGCCTCCTACACTCCCGGAACAGGTAACCTCTCAGATCACTAGACCTTCTATATAGACTCTCAGATTTCCTTTCCTTTCCTTTCCTTTCCTTTCCTTTCCTTTCCTTTCCTTTCCTTTCCTTTCCTTTCCTTTCCTTTCCTTTCCTTTTCTTTCCTTTCCTTTCCTTTCCTTTCCTTTTCTTTCTTTTTTTCTTTTGGTTTTCGAGACAGGGTTTCTCTGTGTAGCTTTGTGCCTTTCCTGGATCTCGCTCCGTAGACCAGGCTGGCCTCGAATTCACAGAGATCCGCCTGGCTCTGCCTCCCCGGTGCTGGGATTAAAGGCGCGCGCCACCCGGTGAATCTCAGCTTTTCTAGGACAGCAAACTCTTCTTTGGCCCCCTAACGCCTTTTGATTGGGTGACTTGAGCTTTGAATCAAGCTTGCTTAATTTTCTTTAGCGTCTTGAGTCATAAAATCCAAATCCCTTGTGGAATGGATGTCTCTGGGGCGGAAGTATTAGTCAGTCATAGCTGCAGTGACAGTGTCTCCAGAGTCCCAGGACTCACTGTCCATGGTAGTGTTTGTTGTTCCAACCGTCTCCTGCTTCCAGGAACCATCATGTCGGCAGGCAATTATTTTGTGAAAGAGAAGAAAACATAGAATTGGCTGAAAAAAATGTGGCGCTTCAAAATGTTTATGTGGAACAGGTCCTCTATTATCTTTGCTTATATAGCGTCAACTCAGAAAAGCCCTACAGTTGAGTCTGACAATGTGGCAGGGAAATAGAGTCCACTTGTGGAGAGGTAGTACGAGTCTCCCAGAAATGGTTTGTGAGGTATACTGGGAAAAAGCCAATACGGAGGAACGGTGTTACCATCCGCTGGATGTGTTAGAGAAGCACCTTCATGAGGAAGGCGCGGCTCTGGATGGCAGCCTCTGGACCATAAATCTGCCTTTCCTGTCCTTGGGTGCTTGTCATACCGAGAAGCCAAGGAGGAACAGCTCTTGAGTTTTCATGTTTGGGAAGGTCCACTGGCAGAGTCTCCTCTAGGAGATAAGGTCTGGCTTGGTACTTGGTAATTCCCCCCAAGACCCTGTTAGTCCTGCCCTTGACTAGCTCCCACGTTCAATAAGTTCCTCTCCAGTCTGTTTGTGTTCATCTTTTGATTGCTTTAGATGGCATTGACATTCAAACGCCTGCGTTGTTCATCTTTAGATTGCTTCTGAGGTAGTGCTTTTGCAGATGCAAAAATTGCTGTGGTTTGGAGCCTGGCCAAGAAACACAGGAATGGGCACAAGCAGAGACCTGGGCTTCTTGGCCCTAGCATAGCTTTGGGAAGTAGAAGACTGAAAGCCAGGAATGAGAGTTGGTGCACTGATTCAGGGTGTCTTCAGTTAGTGTTCGATACATGGGGCTGTTCTTTCAAATCTGTCTTGCCGTTTATCAACGCATCTTTTAAAAAATATTTATTCTAGTGTTTTTCATTATGTGTGTGATCTAGGTGTGTGCATGTGAGGGGAGGTGTCTGCTGAGGCTAGACACCTTGGATGCCCTGGAGCTGGAGTTACAGGCAGTTGTGAGCTCCCTAGTGTGGAGGTTGGGAAACAAACTCAGGTCCTCTGCAAGAGCAATAGGCAGTTTTAACCACTGAGTTTTCATTTCTGCCTCTCAGCGAGTCTGTTTATATAAAAAAAAGCCTAGACAATGAAATTTAAAAATTTTCTTTGAATTATAGAAGATGATTGTTTTCTTACCCATGACAACAAATTCACATAACAACCTAAAAATAGAAGGTAAATCTGATTTTGGTGTTGAATAATCAGAGAATGTCCTTCTTTTACCAGAGGTCAAGAAACTTTCAATATATATTAAAAAGCTGCTAATGAAGCAAAACCAACCCTCCCATAATTATGTGTTTTTGTTGACTTCCATAAGACAATAGTAAGTATTATGCCACATATGCCATTGACAATGTTTTCCTGTCCATACCACCACATTTACAGGTACTGAAGCTTGTGGTCACTGAAAGCAGTTGCATGGAGCATCTCCCTAAGACCTTCCCTTCCAGCATCAACTCCATATTCACCGATTTTTCTTGTCTGATCCTCTGCTGGAGTTTGAGATTTGGAAGGCTTTGGGATCCCAGCTGCTTTCTGTACCCCTTTTCCCAGTTTGCATAATGTTTCAAATTTGTATTGAATGCAATAAGTGACCAGAAAATGAATAAAATACTCAATCTTATTCAGGAAACAGCATCAAATGCAGGGAAACCAATGGAAAAGAAAATGCCTGCACCAGCGTCTCATGCTTCTTTTTTGACAGCCCAGGCTTCTGTGAGGAGATTCCTGCAACCCCAGTGCCGGGATTAGGGCTCTGGCTTTTGCTGTTCTCTTCATATTCATGCAGTGACCATATCATGTTTCCTTACTTCATTCTTGGTGAGAACCTATTTTCAGAAACAATAACTAAAATACTAAGCAGAACTATAGACAGAAATGAAGATGAGCCCACAGCTTACACTGCTGTGTATGACATCGTCCCTCCGGCCTGGCCCCATGCTTTGGTTTCTATAGGTGTTCTCCATTGTCAAGTGTGGACCCAGGTCTATCTACAGAGAGCTGTGATTTGTCCCACACCACTCCTCCGGTCAGCAACGAGCTCAGAGAAGAGCAATGGCTCCTGGATTCCTGGCCCATGCATTAAGAAGAGGTTATTACTATGTAACAATTCTAGTTTATACAGTGGAAAGATTGATCCAGCTGAAGTTTCTCTTAAGAGACAGTGAGCTGCCTTACCGGTGTGGTTAGGTTGGCCTTTTACAGTCAAGCCTATAGGTTTTCTGCCTATGTTTTCGATAATACCTCTTCTACCATCCACACACACCATTATTTTGAAATGGATTCCTCCTCCTCCTCCTCCTCCTCCTCCTCCTCCTCCTCCTCCTCCTCCTCCTTCTCCCCCTCCTCCTCCTCCTCCTCCTCTTCCTCCCTCATTTGCAGGTTTTGTTCCATTTCCTCCCCTATTCTCCAACCTGGGCTTTTCCAAAGAGTGTGCCAGGCAAGTGGCGGCCCCACCTCTAATTGCAGAGCAGATGTTTATTGGTTTCTTAGATACCCAGGGTTTGCTGGTCTGTCTCAGCTTAATTCCCAACATTTCCTACCTTTCCACACTGTATGAATCACTTGTATCTCTTAATGCCTCACTTCAACAATGAAAGGAGTCATCTTTTACAACATAAATATGAATCAACGATGACGTACATAAGATGAGGATGCTTCTCTGAGAGGCCCTAGCTCACATATGCAATTATGATGTATATGCGTTTGTTGCTGCTTTTACGATCATTTCAAAACCATGGATGCCAAGCACGGTTGCAAAGGAAGAATGAAGTAAAATTTAAAGTGTTGTAATTTAATCAGCGACATCTAAAATCATGAGTCGTGGCTCTCTGTCAAAATTTGCCATGTTTCCTTAGACAAACAGAAGGCAATGACTTCTCAAGATAATTACTTGAGGTGTCTTTGTTAAGCTGACATCTTTGATAATTCCCAGATAAGTTACATGGCTGGCGAGAGTCTCATTATGTAACCTGTCCTTGAGCAAGAGACCTGGGGAATTTGCTTCATCAGTCATGCTCAGATGAATTACCGATTGTTTGCCTAGCCAGATCAGGTTAATCATCTTCCCATGTATGACAGCATTCGTAGAAAAACATTTATCCAATGCTTTTTACATGCCAAATACATTTCCAAGTGCTGGGAGTGCCATTGGATGAACAATTCCGACATGTACCTTTGCCCTTAGGGGACTTAGCATGCTGACATTAGGCATCAAAACAACACACTTGAAAGCTTGGTGGCTCTTACAAGTTAAATAGTTCAGAGCTATCAGGTGTAGGTTAGCATGTATGACTCTTTTGAAAGGGGTCAGGTCCTTGTGTCAGCCAGCTCACACTGTAAATGATGGCAGTTCTTGATAGTTTTCTGTTTGTTTTTCTTGTCTTCCCTATTCCTTTAGACACCTGCGAAGTCATGGGGCAGGACACACTTTCTTTAAAACGATGTGTTGGTTACAACTTGACATAACATGGGCTATATGCTTTCAAATGAAGTGGACTGGCTCTAGACTTAAAATAATGGGACTGATTGCTAACCTAGAGAAAACTTTATCTTACACACTTTTCTGTACTTTTCCATTGCTATGATAAAATACACGGAGAAAAGCTCCATAAGGAACAGACCACCATGACAAGAAGTGAGAGCTTGAGGCATCAGCTCACATTGCATCAGCACCCAGGGAGGGAGAAGAAAGCAGTGAACACTCGTGCTCAGTGAATTTTCTCCTTTTTATATAGTCCAGCATTCCAACCCTCAGAACATGTAACCCACAGCAGGCAGGTCTTCTTGTCTCAGTAAACTAAACAAGGTAATCTCTTAGAGGCTTGGCCAGAAGCCCATCACCATGGTGATTCGAGATCTCAAGTTGACATCAGAGATTAACCACCCCACCCCCTAATTCCTATACAACATTATTAACTATCCAAAAATTTGGAAAGTCAAGGAACAAAGGATAGTCATTATATTTTAAGGGATCTGTAAGTTGAAGAAATACAGATTATGTGGTTTAGAAATACAACTTACATGGAAATGAAATGAGTTTATCTTATGCTTTCCAATTTTGTGGAACAGCTTATATTTTAGCTCTATTCACTTCAATGAGGGATTTTATTTTTTCTTTATTCTTTGGACATCAAAAAACAACCCAAGCCTGGGTGTTACTAACAAAAAGGTGGGATGGGATACAGATGTTGCTTTAGAGCAAGGCTTCCCAAACTTTTCTCACTGAGCAGTTCTTCTTCAATGGAGATATTTTATGCAAATCCCAAGTTGCAAGCATATTTTTAAAAGGTATACAAATAAAAATTTGATAATAAGTAATAAATTCATTTTAAAACAATTCTTTGATATCCACATAACTTTAGCAATTACTACATACAAATTAAATTGCATATTAATAAGCTACATGTGTTTGTTTAGTTTTACATAAAGAACTAAATCTTGGCTAAATTTTTGATACTACAGGATGCAGAACATCTTCACCACTTTAAAAGAATTGATTGGAGTGTTGATTCCATAATCATCAAGCTTAGAACAGTGCTTTGCATAAATATGTAGGAAAAATTGCAAAAGTATGCTTTAGTATAATTCTAGAGGTTGTTAGAAATCCTGTCCCAATTTCTAGCCAAGACTCATTTAATGGGTTTTGCATGAAGCTGAAGTCAGCAATTCCAATAACATTTTTTTTAAATCCAAGCATTCTAACACAATGAAATGCAAAGATGAACTGAGTTCATACTTTCCTGATGTGGCATGATGAGAAGAAAATATTAAGTGTTTGCTTTCAGTAATTAAAACTCGGTGTGTACAGCAAGAACACGGCAATTCATGGAACAGAGCCATCTCTAATCTGAGCTAAGGTGTTACAAGCAGCACTGGCTGCCCTGTGACAGAGTTTGCAAAGCCAAGTGCGTTTGCTTGCGGAGAAACCAGGCTTCAGTATAGTAGCGTGAGCAAGTGAGCAAGTGTCTCAGAGTGCTTTACCACTTCACTTTAAATTCCTTTTTGGTTATTACTGCACAGGAGCATGTGGTAGGGGGTGCTGCTGCTGTTTCAATGTAACTTCATTGGGGCCAGAAAAATGATTGCTTTCCTAGTCACATGATGAAAATGGCAATGGTGTGTTTACACTCCCCAAGGGTAGTTGGGAAACATGTGAAACAAAAACTCAGGCAGCTAAGTTTCGGATCTGCTGACGGCTGTGGTCAGTTTTCCTGTCCAAGTGCTCATCTCAGCAACCAAGTCCCCAGAACTTCACCAGAGAGACAGGAAGTGATGACAGAGCTGGGCAAGCCCAGACCCCACATGCACCTCCTTCTCTGTAATTTTGGATCCTTCTGGAAACTGGACCATCAGCTCTAATTACTTATGCTGGGAATCTTGTGCACACTAGGCCACATTTCTCAACAGCTTGCCTGCGCCATGCCCCTGGAAACAGCTCCGACCTGCTCTACGGGGCATTAATCCTGGCAGTTGGAGAGGGTGAACTCATTTTAACCATAGGTTCCTGTAAACAAATGAATGATCCACTCTTATACTCACAGACCTGATCCAAACATGTCATCACTGCACATTCTCTGCCTTTTGCAAGTCTACAAAGCAGCTCCGTACTTTCACCTCCCAGCAGATCTTGGTCAGATAACTTCGAGGGAACCAACCTCTAGCCCATCTCTGCAAACTCATCCACCAAAACCACAACCACTCCAACCACCATAACGTTACAACAAACTTCAGCATCTGGTGCCATTCCCAGCTGCTGCTCAGGGCCACGTACCAAACTAGAATCACAGAACTAAGCTCCCAGCATCATTATGAGTTCCTAAGTTGGGGGTTCACCCCCCTATTGCCACACCAAACTGAGTGGGTGAGGAGGTGAACATGCCATCACTTTCTAGATCAGAAGGCCAAGGCTTAATCAATTGTCCAAAGTTGTATTTTACATAGAACTGGCCCACAAATCCTTTGCCTGTTCCACTACAGAGTCAGTTATACATTAAAAACAAAAGCAAAAATGTGAAATGTGTGTGTATGTATGTGTGTGTGTGTGTGTGTGTGTGTGTGTGTGTGGTGTGTGTGTGTGTGTGTGTGTGTGTGTGAGTGATTCCCAACCTGTGGGTTATGATAACTTTGAGGGTCAAATGACCTGTTCAAAGAGATAGCCTAAGACTATCAGAAAATACAGATATTTATATTACAATTCATAACAGTAACAAAATTATAGTTATGAAGGAGCAAGGAAATTAATTTTATCATTGGGGGTTATCACAACATGAGGAACTGTATTAAAGGGTCACAGTATTAGGAAGGTTGAGAACCAGTGATACACACACACATATATAGATCTTGAGCCTATAATTTTAGCCTGCCTTGTAGATATTAATTTACATACATTTTTGTGAAGAGAATATGGCTACCTTTAAAGGTAATAGTACATTATTTCACTTGAGTGATTCCACCATGTAGAGATAGAATCATGTAACTTTGATACAATTTTGAGAAATGTTCCATGAATGTGCCTAAAATTCATCTTTCCTACCTAGTTAAAATTTCTCTTTCTCCCTGCCCCCTTCAGTGTGTGTGTGTGTGTGTGTGTGTGTGTGAGAGAGAGAGAGAGAGAGAGAGAGACAGACAGACAGACAGACAGACAGAGACAGAGACAGAGAGACAAAGCAGCCTAGAGAAGGAGGGAGAAAGGGATAGAGGGAGAGAGGGAGGGAGGGAGAGAGAGAGAGAAGGAGAGAAGGAGAGAGGGAGGGGGGAGGGAAGGAGGAAAGAGTGACTATGTAATACAAGCCGATCTGGAACTCACTGTGTAACTCTGGGCCAAGGCTGGCCTCAAACTACAGATCCTCTTAAGCCTCCAGAATGCTGGGTTTATAGGCACATGGCACCATTCCTGGTTTAGACCGCCTTCTCATTTGATGATTCTTGACAATTGTGAGGTTAAAAACTGAGGAAAATAACCCACAGAGCATGGCTGTATATACATTAACATACACACTGAGAACCAACCATGTATATTTATTAGTTAAAAGTTATCCATTTATTAAAAACAAACAAACAAACAAACAAACTGGAGTTATGAGAGAAAAAAATCTTTCTATAGACTTAGTGTAAAGGAGTATCTTGGTAATATAAAATGTAAAGGCAAAATGTCTAAATAAATGATATTCAGAGGAGAGAGGTAGCCAAAAAGCCAGGTTGCAAATATAGCCTTGAACCTGCACTGATACAAGCAGATGCACAGTGCTGGTCCTGGGGTCACGGGCATGGCCCTTTGATACTTGCAACTGAGGCCAAGGGAAGCTGAGTCCTGCTGGAAACTCAGCTTCAGTCATCAACAGAACAACTGTTCTTTTGAGGGGGGGGTGAGGGTGAGACAGGGTCTCTTTTTGTAGCCCTGGCTGTCCTGGAACTTGCTCTGTAGACCAGGCAGGCTTTGAACTCAGAGACGCGCGCCCCCCCTCCCCCGCCGTCCCCAGCAGAACAGGTGTTATGATTGACCCAGAATTGGGTTTGATAGGTCCAGGAAACCTAGGTTCTCTTCCAAAGGGGAAAAACACAGCCCTTGGGTTTCCAGATCTACAAAGTTTACATAGGAAAACTTGATGCTGATCTCTCCTTTTTCTTTGTTGTATGTATTTGGTGTATATATATTCACAGATACATGTGCCTTTATGAGTGCATGCCTTTATGTAGGTCTGAAGTAGATTCCTGGGTCTCTTTCCATTGAATTTATCAAGGCAAAGTTTCTTAATTGAACCCAGAGCCAGCTTGCTCTGGGGAATCCCCCGTTTCTGCCTACAGAAATCTGTGATTACAGACAAGCCACCAAGCTTGCCTGGCATTCACGTGAGTGCTGAGGATTGAGACTCCAGTTCTTAAGTTGATGCTTACGTGACAAGCAGTTTAACCACTTCTTGGGAATTGTTTTTTTTGTTTTTTTTTTCTTATTGAGAAATAGCACAGGAAATTATAGCCCGAGTCACAGTTTATATTTAAAGTCCATATCTTAAATTGGTTACACAAAATAAAAAAGGGAAACACTTCTTCCTCTGTCTTATGGATGGCCTCATGGAAATTCCTTAGACTTCGAAATCCTAATGAGGAAGAAGGAGAAGAAACAGTCCCAAAGCCTGTCTCAACCTTTGCTAAGAACACGGGCTTCACCACTCCCCAGGTGTAGACAGGTGCTGGTCTAGGCCCACGTCCCAGTTCTCCATTTCTAAATTATTCAAGAGAAAAATTGCCCAGTGTTATCTCATGTGGCACCCAATTGCCTTTCCCCTTGGGTATGTGGTGATTCTTGTCACACACAAGAAATAGTCAGCAAAGGGTAGAACACATATTACCACATGGTATTCCTTTCCTGTAGAACCTTGCCTTTTATTCAGAAGATTTTATTAAGTTTTCCTCTTTGTCAGCAGACAATTCCCCAGTCAGTATATCCTATTTTATTTTATTTATGCTTAGCTACCACAGCATGGAATCTTCATTCACACAGGAAGGGCTTAGTTCTCCATCTTCATTACATCTCCAGGGTATTTTGGATAATTTCATTCCTTCTTTCAAGAAGAAAGTTGGCTAATATTCCTTTAAAAGCCAGACAAGTACTCTGGATGTTTCTTTTAGTCACCAACAAGAAACGAAATTCATTTCGACATGGGTTTTGTTTGTGCAGAGCCACGTGGGTGGGAGTCAGCAATACCTCAAACAAACATTCCTTTCCCCTGTCCTGTTCCTGATTTTAGAAACCTGGGGTTCCCTCTCAACTCTAGAAGTCATGTGATTTCCATCCATTTCTCCCTATCTGAAGGCTACAAACACAGATGTTTCTACCTAGACTACTCAGCTGGAGAAGGGACTAACATATTTATTTATCTTCATGCTTAAGGCCAAGATCTCCAGCTTTCAAATTGTTCCTGTAATCAGGTTCTTTGCTGGGTGAAAAATAAAACTAAGAAACCAGAACTTGTTTTTAAAAGGTGCTAGTGTGTATGTTTTTTAAAAATACTCATAGATGGCAGTCGTTCTCTGTAGGTTTTTTGTTTGTTTGTTTGTTTGTTTGTTTGTTTTTAGTGAGCTTAATGACAGTTGCATATCTTTTTATACTTGGTATTTTCAACTATTTTTAAACTTTGAGCCTTCAAAATTCATTCATTCCAGACATATTTAAGTGTGTTTTTTTTTTCATGGTTGGGATTCTACATAAGAAAATGGCATTCATTTTCAAAATTTGAAAGCCTGCCTTACTAAACTTTCTTTTTCCATTGTGGAAGTAGCACATTCTTATTAAAGACATTTAGAAGATAGCTAAAATGTGCCGATAACCCCAGCCATACACAGTCTCTGCTAATGTCTGATATTTCTTTTAAGAACTATTTTATAATTTTATTATGTAAGCACTTTATCATGCCTTAAACAACACTTGTGTTTTCCATAGTATTATTACATCTCTGATAAACATTAAAAATTGTGCCAAATAACCCTTAAGTTACTTTTGTCATTTTAATATTGAATGAAAATATGATGTCTCCTATGCTCCGCTGTTCTCAGCCATCATCCCCACCCTCCCATCATCCCCTAGAGGTAATCCCTTTCAAAAAAATCTCTGCTACCCTACCCAAAATTTCCAGTATCTAAATTATGTTCTTATACAATATAATGTTTACTGCACGCTGCATTGCCACGTACATATCCACACTTGCTATGAATCACTTACATTCATAAATGTAAGTAAAATGCTGAATAGTCTCTATCACACTGGTCCATATACACATGCACACGAATGTTTCAGTGGCTCAGTCAGGTTCTTTTGTATCATGGCTCCCTACTGTGAACATGTAAGTTACTTCTGTCTTCTTACTGTTATAAAACACAGCCACTAAGGCCTGCCAACTCTTGGATGCCTTGGCGTGAATAAGAACCGCCACTTTCTTCCTGGGATGGATGTTTTCCCTAGCCATTTCTCTCCCACTCTGCCCCCTTCTCCAGCTCACCTGTGTCTGGCAGGCGATTTACGCCAGGACCACATCCATGGCTACCTTTCGGGCAGCTGGGAATTGCATTTACCCAGTGGGAGCAGGTAGGTGTAGGAAATGGGAAAGAGAAACTAGGAAACTGGTACATTTACTCCCCAGGCTGGCTTCACCTCTGCGCATTAAGAGCTAGCTCCCTCTTGTAAGCTTTTCATCTTGCTGTCTTGCTCCTACCTGCCCGCTATGCTTGCCCCCTTGCCTGTCTAGTCCTAGATCTCTGTATTTCTACCTCCTCTAGCTTGTCTATACCATCCTCTGCCTCTGTACACCAAGCTGTCCTCGTGTCTTGCCTAGGCTCTGTATTGATACTTCATCCTGACCGCATCCCACACCAGAATGATTAGCTTAGTGCTTGGAGCTTGTACTGTGGTTCAACAATACCTCCTCTGCACGCACAACACACCAGTTTCCTGTGACATTGTCAGGATATCTGAGCAAGACACAACCTGGTTAAGACATAGTAGCCTTGACCATAACCAAAATGATACACATGTGTGTAACCTTTGTGTGCTTGGGTGAATTTCATAGGGTAACAGCTGGAGTTATTGGGTCAAAGATTATACACTTATTTAAATTTTTTTCATGTGTCTATGTGTGTGGTATGCTGTGTAGTCTGTATATATGTAGGTATGCGTATGTAGGGTGTATGTGCACATGTGTTCCTGTGCATATGGAAGCCTGAGGCTGACATGGGGACTCTTCCTTGACTTGTCTCTACCTTATTCACTGAGACAGAACATCTCTGTTAAACCCAGAGCTTATCATTTTGCCTTGTTTAATCATCCCGATTGCTTTGGAGGGTTCCTGTTTCCACATTGTGAACTCTGGAATTACAGTTAAGCCACCACAATCACCCAGCACTGGCATGGATGCTGGAGATCACACTTTCTTATTTTATTTTATTTTTATTTTATGTGTATGGGTGTGTCTTAGTTAGGGTTTCCATTGCTGTGAAGAGATACCGTGACCTCAGCGACTCTTACAAAGGAAAAATTTTAATGGGGTGGCTTACATTTTCAGAGGTTTAGTCCATTATCATCATGAGATCTGCTAGCTATCCTCCAACCCAAGAACTGGGGTTACAGATGTGTACTACCATGCCCAACATTCATGTAGGTGCTGGGGATCTGCATTCAGATGATCATGTTTGTTCAATGGGAACTTTACCAACAGAGCCGTCTCTTCACCTCCTAAAGTATTTTGAAATAGGACAAGCGATACTAACTGTGTCTTTCATGGTTTCTTGGTTTGTGTCCGCATGAAGACCAATCTCATTCCACTAGCCCACTGGTGTCCGTGCCTTTGCATAATCTGGCTGACTGTGGGTTGGACCTAGTGACTTGATTCTAACTATGAGAATTCGCTAGTGGAATGGGAAGTCACTTCGGGAATTGGGAAAACACACTCCATTCTCTTTACTTATACTGCCCCTCTCCTGTGCTCACTCGCTCATTCTCAGGAGTGCTGACTCTTTAGTAACCTTCACACAGTCCCCCAAGTGAGCGTGAAACAGGTTCCGTTCACTTCTCTTGTCACTGTGACCAAATACATGACACAGCGACTTAAAGGAGAAAAGATTTATTTGAACTCATGGTTTGGGGTCTCGATCATGGCAGGGATGGCGTAGCCACCAGAGCTACTGTGACAACAGGAATGTGCAGCAGCTGGTTACATCATGCTGCAGTTGGGAGGTAGAGAGCAGGAAAGTCGGGCAATGCTTTGTACTATTATTGTAAATTTCATTTTTAACCATTTTAAAGCTGAAATGCTGGTGTTAGAGGTTTGAATTTCCTGTAGAGAGACATTTATTTAATTCTTAATGTAGAGGATTCAATGATATGTTAATGGCTGCATAATATCCCACCGCATGAAGGCAGCACAGCTTGAGTTTCCATGCAACCTGGTTTCTGAACACCTCTTCAATAGATTACATATGAAAGCTAATCTTTTGCTAATGATAATCATGATGAACACATCAACTTTACCTTGGGCCTTTTAACATATTCCTATTTAGTAACCCAGTTTTAACCATTGCAGTTACTTTATGGAGTATTATTATGCCCGTTTTCCAGATGTGGCACCAGAGGCAGACAAAGGTTAAATAGTGTGTGAGTGCACCGTTCCCGGTTCTGAGATGCTGGACTGTACATAATGGAGGACGTGAGCTGAGCACACACGGCCACTGCTCCTTCTTCCCAACTGTGCACACACTGTAAGCAGCTGCTGCCTGGCTTTCCCACAACAAAGGACTCTAACCTGTAACTGTGACCTAGAACGAACACTTCTTCCTCTCTGTGGCTTCCATCTGAGAGTTTTGTCACAGCAACAGGAAAGTAAACTAGGGTGAATGGTAAATACTTAGGAGGGAAATGCTAATTAGCCAGGCTTGATCATTAGCCATGGTCTCTATGCCTGGGATTATCTCACTGCACCAAAGGTATATACTGCTGTTATGTGTCGATTTTTTGAAAATTACAGGGAAAAAAAACAACAACAACAAAAAACCATGTTCTCAAAGAACAGCAATTTCACTGTCGTTGATTTGCAGATACTGGTTTTCCCGCTCCTGGCCCCAGGCAGCCATGATCTGCTTTTTGCCTCTGTAGTTGGGTTTTTACCAGACATGTCATATAAATTAACCACAGAATATACAGCTATTCATACCTAACTTCCTTTAGTTAGTACAATAATTTTGAGGTCCATCCACATTTTCTCATGGCCAGGAATGAATTCCCCTTATCATTGAGTAGGACTCCATTCTATGAATCCACCAGGTTTTGCTCATGACTTGCCCTTGGAGAACGTTTGGATTATTTCCTGTTTGGGGAAATGTTGTAGTTACTTTTCTGTTGTGGTTAAATGAACTGACAGAGCAACAGGAGGAAAGAAGGGTTTGTTCTGGTTCACAGTTCTACGGTCCAGTGTGTCATGGTAGTGAGGTCAAAGAGCAGGAACCCGAGGCAGCTGGTCACATTGCATCATAGTTGGGAAGAAAAGGGATTTGAATGCTGTGCTCAGCTCATGTTCTCCTTTTTATACCCTCCAGGTCTCATCCCAGGGAACAGTGCTGAGTGGGCCTTCACACCTCCATTTACCTAATCCAGATAATTCCTCACAGGTATGTCTAGAGTATCGGTTCTCAACCTGTGGATCACGGCCCCTTTGGCAACTGTCTATCTCCAAAAGACATACTGATTCATAACAGTAGCAAAATTACAGTTATGAAGTAGCAATGAAAATAATGTTATGGTTGGGGGTC
This sequence comes from Onychomys torridus, assembly GCF_903995425.1. Lineage (NCBI taxonomy): Eukaryota > Metazoa > Chordata > Mammalia > Rodentia > Cricetidae > Onychomys > Onychomys torridus. Next base: position 64,826,386 of record NC_050454.1, read on the forward strand.
ACCACAACATGAGGAACCGTGTTAAAGGGTCACAGCATTAGGAAGGTTGAGAACCACTGGTCTAGAGGCCTATCTTCTAGATCAGTCTGAATCACATCGAGTTCACAGTTGAGCTTAACTGTCATAGGCTAGTATGGAACCAGAAGTATTCATTTCTTTTTGGTAAATTCTTAGGGTGGAGTTCCTGTGCCTATGTGTAATCTCCTAAGAAACTGTAAAAGCATTTAGCATTTCCACTAGCTTCCACTTGTCTCATGTTCTCCATGAATTATTTAAACAATGGGTGCTGGTAACCAAAGCAATGTCTGCTCGCCTATCTTTCGCTCTCACCTCTATCCTTGACCCATCATATCCATGTACCACACTGGTACCAATAAAGGTGTCCACTTGATTCTTCAGAAGGATTGGTGTTTAGGGAGAGATACATGTTTCCTTGTGTATCTGTTACTTTTCTGTTTCTGTGATAAAATACGATGACCAAAAGTGAATTAAGAGTTTGTTTTAGTTTAACTACAGTTCCAGAGTGATAGAGTCCAACACGGTATGGGTAGTATCTGAATGAGAATGGCCCTCATAGGCTCATATGTTTGAATGCTTGGTCCACGGTTAGGAAAGGATTAAGAGGTGTGGCTTGTTGGATGAGGTGTGTTTTGGGGATGGGCTTTGAGGTTTCAAAAGTTCATGCCAGGCCCAGTGCGCCTCCCTCTCTCTCTCTCTCTCTCTCTCCCTCTCTCTCTCTCTCTCTCTCTCATTTCCTTCTCTCTCTCCCGGCCACTCTGACTGATAGCTGCACATCAGGATATAAAGCTCTCAGCTACTGCTCCAGCACCATGCCTGTCTGCCTCCCTCCATGATAATTGTGGACAAATCCTTTGAAAATGTAAGCAAGCCCCTAATTAAATGCTTTCCCTACCCTGTAAGTTGCAGGGAAGACATGAAGGCAAGGGTAGGGGCCTGGTGATCACATTTTCCTTCACACACAGGAAGCGGAGAGAGAGAACAGGAAGTGAGGCTCTATCACGTAAAGGTCCCATAACCTCCCCAAACAGCGCCACCAACTGGGGACCAAGTGTTCAGATACATGAGCCTATGGTGCAGGTGGGGGTGGGGGTGGAGCGGTGGGGGAGTTGGGGGTGTGGGGGGGCGTGTCCTTCATGTGGGCTGTGGTTCTTCCCCCATATTTGGCTGAAATTAACACAGCCCCTTGTTCCTCTGATCTTACCCATGTTGTGGGACAGTTTTCCGCTGTCACCACACTTGAAAGTCTGACTATCCAATTTGCAGCGCTTGCCTATCTGGAGGTGGGGGGTCATAGACAACTATGGATACCAGCATGGTACATGCTGTTTGGCCTGGACATCGTTTTCTAATAGGTGCAAACTTCTTTAAACAAAGCTTAGAGCCTGTCGACCTCCTTGAAAGACGAATGCTTTGTTGTCCTTTGGCTCCAGTGTCTTTGATCTGCTAGCCCTTGGAGTAGGAGTTATGGCTTTTTTGAGACGCTATTCACCTGCATTAGGCAGGAAGGAGGTGTTCTGTCGCCCAGAAGTCCATCTGTTCTCAGTTTCAAAGCCAGAGCTGGTATGACCCACTTCATCTCTCTGGGAAAACAGTGAGTGCAGTTGACCGGAGCCTCCAGTTGCAGAGAAGGTGTCCAGTCACTTCTTTTGACCGTTCTCATTACAGAGGACCATACAGGATGATTTTAACAAGACAAATTATTTGGTGAACCAATCATTGTTCCCTAAGGAGCATCTGACTTAGGAGGAGTTTTAGGCCCTAAGTTAAAAAACAAAGCTTACATTAGCTCATTTTGTGACCTTTAGTGAGGTATGTACTTTCCTAAATATCACTAAAAAACAGGTCATAGTACATTTATAAAATAAATAAATTTAAAATTTTAACAAATTAATTGTACATATTAATGGGTATGGTATGATATTTCAACATGTGCATACAGAGTGCACCAATCACATTAGGATAATTGACACTTCCCTCTCCTCCTCCTCCTCCTCCTCCTCCTCCTCCTCCTCCTCCTCCTCCTCCTTCTTCTCTCTCTCTCTCTCTCTCTCTCTCTCTCTCTCTCTCTCTCTCTCTCTCTCTCTGCATGTGTAGGTGACATGTGGAGTCAAAGACCCACTCTAGTTGTAGTTCTTGCTTCCATCTTGTTTGAGACTAGGGTCTCTCTTCTGTTGTTCACTGCTGCACCTGCCACGAGAGCTGGCCCATGAACTCCCAGAGATTCTCCTGCCTCTGCTTTGCTGTAGGAGACTGGGATTACATGTGATCACTCCTGTGCCAGCTTCTTTCTGTGTGGGTGCTGGGGATCCTCATTTCTGCAGAGAAAAGGCTTTATGCTCTGAGCCATTTCTCCAGCCCTCTTGATTTTCTTAAAGCATATGAGGGGTTATGGTGAACAATGGTCGTCCATCTTTGGTGCAGAACATGAGAACTTACTCCTTCCGCGGAACCGTGTCTTGGTAGTCAGCATTCGGCTTGCCTGGTCCTTCTGCTCCTTTCTAGCCTCCAGTGATTAGCATTCTTCTTTGGCTTTTTAACTTTCACATATGAGAGGAAACTTGTCTCTTTCTTCTCCAGCACATACGTTTGATGGGATTCTATACCAATACACTTTGCTAATAAAAATCTTTACTAGAAGTATACTTCCTTTCTTAGAATCCTGAAAAGGATACTAAATTCAGAACCGTCTTACTTATCATATCTTTGAAAGACATTAGCATCCTAAGTTAAAAAGGCAAGCAGATCACAACAGTCAGTTTTGAGTCATAGCTTTTTTTGGCTTTGGCTTTCATGTAAGTGTACAGACCATCTGGTTTCTTCCTGCAGATGCCAAATTGTTGCAAATGGTTTGTTGGAGATTCTCATGCGGTGTGGTATGAACATGAAACTTTTACTTAAATAATTTCTCCCCAACTACACTATACTTATTTTTCCTTTACTCTTGGATGTTTTAGGTCTTGCCAACACACTGGCCAAATTTTCTAACTCATGAAGATATTAGCTTAGGCCTTTTTATGTACGTGCAAGTTTCCTGAGATTCCCCTGTCACTGACAGGTGTAATTTATGTTTCCTCTCCTTAAATCTGGGTGAACTGATGATCACTGATTGATTGGTCAGAGAACCGCGAAAGCAGAGCTATGTGACTTTGAAGATAAGGTTACAAAAAAATAAAAAAGTGACACCTGTTCATCTGTTCTTGGAGTCCTGAATATGTGATGAGTTTGATTAGCTGAAGTTCCAGGATGTGAAAAGGCTCAAAGAACAGGGAGAATCCATGGTGAAGCACTCTGGTCAAAAACTGAGCCACTGGATCATCCCATAACTGGCAGCAGGTACAGTAGTCTAAAGAAAACAAAACCAAAACCAAAAATAAAACAAACAAACAAACAAAGCCTCTCCATATAATTCCAGCCTCTGCATTTCCAGTCTTTCCAGCTAGTACCCCAGACACAGTGGAGGAGAGGACAGTCCCAATGTGTTTGCCTTCATTCTTGGCTCAACTGTCATTGGAGGCCGTCCTTTGATGCCGCTACATTCTGAGGTGATAGCCGGCCACATAGCAGTGTTTAACCAGACCCTCAGTCTGTCCACTTGAACATTTCAGTTGTGAAGTGCAGCTCATTTCAACCTTTCTCTCTGGCTGTGGCTAACACCATCTGCCCTCTGTGACTTGAAGGGAGGAAGGGGATGTTCTCTCCATGCATGTCCTGGCTTCTTGTATCCTGTATTTCTCTGTGGCTTTGACTATAAAAGAGAGGAGGGATCTTGGTCTCTACACATGAGGCTAGAGCAGGCTGAAGACCTCTTAGGTTTTCTGTCACACTTTCATGCCTCATCTGCAGGCTGTGCCAAGCCCTCACCTTTCTCCTGCTACCATTGAATCGACTTAGTGATCTAGGCCAGGGACCTTCGACTTTTCACGGAAGGAAAAGGGGAAAATATTCAAGTTAATAAGCAGAGAAGAACACCCAGTGCCACTTCCTAAAGCTCCTAACTGTGAACCTTTTGTCCACGTAATTGTGAAGCATTGTATTCATTTTCTCCATTACTCCACGATGAACTAACTACCTGACATAACTGACTTGTAAAGAGAGAAAAAATAGTTGAATTTTTTCCCATTGAGATAGAATCTCACTATCTATCCCTAGATGGCCTGAACCCCCAGCTTGCTCAGACAAGCCTTGAATTTGTGAGTGATCCTTCTGCCTCTGCCTCACAAGTGCTGGAATTATAGGTGGGTACTACCATATTAGGCTCAAAAAAATTTTTTTAAACCACATTTCTGGATGTTCTAGCGGCTTTGGGTCTTTGCTGTAGGTACCATACTTTGGGAAGATTTTGTGGCTTGTGTCATGAACCAAGAAACAAACAGAGAAAATATCACAGGCCCATGTTCTCCTCTAAGACACGCCTTCAGTGACCTAAAGATCCCCACTCCCCAGGAGGCATCAGTTCCTAGAGGCTCCACCCCCTCCTGCCACACCTGCCACAAATAAACCTTAGGGGGACATTTACTGACCTCAGGGGTCATCTCAAACTGCACAGTGTGTGATAAACGTTTAATTAAGACAGACAAGGCAACCAGACATGGTGGTGCACACCTCTAACCTCAGCACTGAGAGGCTGAAGCAGGAGAAACATGACATCAAAGACAGTCCAGGCTACACAGTGAGCTAGTGGCCTACCTTATGAGACCTTTTCTCAAAATGCCCTCTTACCAAAATATGTGGAAAAGGCGCTAAATTTGCATATGTAGATATGGGAAAGAAACATGCTATCTGTCTACATGTAGGGCTTGGTACTCCAGAGTTCCAGGTGTCCACTGAG